>NC_071284.1:19566046-19583546 GCF_001660625.3 Ictalurus punctatus
TGTGTCTGGCTTGCTCATTAGGGATACATTCATACTTTTAAAATCTATATCCTGAATTTATATATTTCTGTAAAGTTGCTTTGGGACAATGTCCAATGTTAAAAGCGATATACAAATAAAACTTAATGGAATTGAATAATCCATAAGTGAACGAGTGGTCCAAATTGTGTTATAAGTTCTGGGTAATGGCACAAGTAGTGATGTTTAGGCTTGAGAGGCTCAGAAGGGAAAGTCACATGCCCAAAATAAATGTACTCATTAATGAGCATTTTCAGATAAGCAACCTGATCTACCAGAATCTCTGGTGCACAAATTAGGTCTACTACATGTCTGAGGAGTAGAACAAGCTGCCACACTGCTGATTCTGGATTCTTAATCCTGTGTCCGATTAAACTCTGTGAAAGTGAAGCTTTTCTCTTAGCTTACTAAGGAATCTATGTACAGCTTAAGATCATAAGCCACAATGCCCTCAATGAGGTCATGGCCAAGTCATGGGGGCAAGCCAGGCTGACAAACATGAAACGATTTGCTGAATGAAAGGAGAGTTAAATCTACTATATCATCACCACTGGCAGTAAGTTGTTTTTCTTGAAAAGGTTTCATGAGGACAAGGTTTCTTTTACAAAAAAAGGTTTCACACATCCTTGTGTGTCTTGACCTTCGCTCCCTTATTAGGCCTCAACGAGCATCTGTCTGTCTCTATCAGTTGTCCCCGCTGATATCTACCTCCTTTCCCGAGGCCCTCTCCTAACTCCCTAATTTGTATCTGCCTCAAACATATTTACTCACGCATGCGAATATCTACTGCCAATGTTTATTGCTGTGGAGAGAGTAGCCAGCTAATACAGAAGAACAATTGTTGTACACTGAAACACACAGTTCATTCAACTCAAATCCACTCAGAATATAACTTGATCAAACATTGTTCTATGGATTTAGATTATGCTTCTAACTGTTGATTATACATATAGATTCTGTTTTTTAACCAATATTGATTATACGATAATGCTCAAGTAATAATTCTAAATGTTGGTTACATATTGCATTCACTTCATTAACATATCCAAATGTCAGTTACACATATTGTTTGCACTTCATAGATATTTTCCATATATTCTCCCCATCTGGGGCTTACTAAGCCCCACCTAGCTTGAGAGAGTAATCTCACAATCCAGTCCCTTCATTTACACTAACTAGTGATCAGTGTATGACCACGTCAGCCATCTATCAATGACCAAATCCTGAAACCACTCTCTCTGGAGATCAGAAACAAACATCTCCATTCCCTTTCCCTAACCACAGAAATTAAGACATTGTAAGCGTGAGCATGCGTTTGGTTCAGCACTTGTCCGTGGTTGTCATCGTTATGTAGAATACACAGTTGATTAAGCACATATAGCTTATACAAGTATAGACATGAATACAAAACAATTTTCTCAGTTCGATTACAATGATAAATCAGACAGTGATCACCCTGTCTCTTAATCACACTTGATTATAATGTAATAGAAAATTAAGAAATTCAAACAATAGAAAAATGGAAAAATGCAAAAATAAATTTTAAAAAATCCATCACATCCTTTTTCAGAGAATGCATTAGCAATGTTTGTCTTTGACCCAGATACTTTGCGTATCGCAGGGGCCACCCTTGGGGAGAGGTCAAGCTAGTACTTACACCCAGGGCATGGTTCATCATACTTCTTCTTCGTCCTCACTTGAAGAACTGGAATCTGTTCCATCCTGTTGCAGCTGATCAGAGATCCAATCTGGCTCACTGATTGTCTCATTCGGTTCTAGTTCAGTACTGTTTTGGAGACTAGTCAAGGCTGAAAAGTCAATTGTGGAAAGGTTGTCCTGGAAGCAACGTCTGCTTGGGCCTCTTTCTCCTTCAGCAGGTGTATCAGGCTCAACAGGACCGCTCTCAGCAGCAGGAGCCCTTCTTTCCTCCTGCTCTGTTGGTTTGACCCCTGACAGACCTTCTTCTTTGCCATCGCCTGAGACTGCCATTCTCCCTTATCTTCATTTAGACCCTCTCTCACGTTTTGGCTTGTTCTTTTTTCTGCGATGTCAACCACTGGTTCATCCCCTTCGATCAGCTGATCCTCCTTTCTCCTAGGTGTTAATCTAGGTGCTCACTTTGTACGGCCTTTCCCTTCTGGGCTGGAACACCCCTAGGTACACCTGTTCTCCAGGAGTCAATAGATAGCTTCATACATAGCAGGTAGTTATTGTATATATGCTCTTAGTTCCATCTGTAATTACTTCAGTGGCAGTTCTTCATAAGGACCTCTCAGATATGACACAGACATGGGTCGACCCGTTAGCATTTCATGCGGTGTTAGATGCATATTTCTGTTAGTCTGTATGCGATAGGTCATTAGTGCAAGAGGTAAAGCATCCACCAAAATGAGTTTAGTGTCAGCACAAATTGCGTTAAGCTTACTCTTAAAGGTACCACTTACCTTTTCCACTATTCCCTGTGACTGAGGGTGATAAACACATCAAAATTTTTATTTATTCTGTAGGGATTTTAGCCAGCGGTCTGCGGAGCACAGACACACAGGAGGCTGTTTCAAGCTTATGGGAGCTTTATTGAAGGCAGAGCAGGGGTGCGTGTGTGGGTGTGTGTGTGTGTGTGGGTTGAAGGGCGATCGGGCGGTGAAGGGTCTCAGCCATCGGCGGTTACAGCCAAGGGGGCGGGGCGGAGCCGTCACTCGCGTCGGAGTCACCGGAGAAACCCGAAAAAACACACAACAGTGGTAAGCAAACAGGCACTCGTCGGCAAAACTACATAAAACACGCCAGAGAATTGCGCCCATGCTCGGAGATACTTCTCTCCCTCTGCGAGTGGAATATCGCCCTTTTATACTCTCCCCTCGCTTGCTGGATGGTGGAATTCTTCCGTACGGTGCACCATTCACGAGCCGTGGGTGTGTTGGCAGCCCCGCCCCACTGCCACGTGCTCTCTGGATGTCCAAAACATTTGGTGGCGCTGAAGTGGAACTGTCTCTTCTGTGCCACTGCGGCAGTCACGCGAGGAGCGATCTTTGTTTCCTGTGCACCGGCTACCGGCCGGTGCAACAGCACCCCCCACACCAGCTCCGAGCCTACTGCTGCCGCGTGTCAGGCCCACAGGGCATCCCGTCTTGAGAGGCCATCTGTATTTCCCTGTTGGGTCCGTGCCCGGTGCTGGACCTGGAATGAGAAATCTTGTAGGGAGAGGAACCAGTAAGTCACCTGGGCGTTAGTGTCCTTGGCCTTGGCCATCCACTGTTGTGGGGCATGGTCTGTCACCAGGATGAAGTTCCGCCCAGCCAGGTAGTACCGTAGTTCCTCGATGGCCCACTTTATTGCTTTCGGCTAATGTAGAGGACCGGGTGCTCCTCCCCGTCGAAGGTCTGTGAGAGGACCGCGCACAGCCCGGTTTCTGACGCATCTGTGTGCACGGTGAATGGGAGGGCGAAGTCCAGGTTACGTAGTACGGGGCGCTGGTGAGGGCTTCCTTCAGGTCCTGGAATGCTTACTCTGCGTCTGCAGACTATTTTACCCGGTCCGGCTGGCCCTTCTTTGTGAGATCTGAGAGGGGGGAGGCTAAAGAGGAGAAGTTAGGTACAAACCTACGGTAGTACCCCGCCAACCCCAGGAAGGTCGACAAAAGGATAACCCTTTACTGCCTCAATTTTCTTCGCTTGTGGCTTGAGTAAGCCCCGGCCAATATGGTACCCGAGGTACTGTGCCTCGGTCAGCCCCAGGTGGCACTTTTTGAGGTTGGCTGTCAGCCCAGCCTTATGGAGCTCCTTCAGGACTTCCCCCAGGTGGAACAGGTGGTCCGACCAGGTGGAGGAGTGAATGACCACATTGTCCAGGTAGGCAGCTGCAAAGGCACGATAGGGTCTCAGGACAATGTCCATCAGCCTCTGGAACGTCGCGAGAGCTCCATGTAGCTCCGTGTAGCTCCATGTAGCTCCGTGTAGCTCCATGTAGCAAACGGGAGGACCCGGTATTGCCAGTGGCCATTCGCCGTGCTGAAGGCCGTCTTTGGTCTGGCCTCTGGGGCCAGCGCCACTTGCCAGTACCCCTTTGTTAGGTCCAGGGTGGAGATGAAACGAGCCCTCACCAATCGCTCCACTAGGTCGTCCACCCGGGGGAGAGGATAACTGTCAAATTCTGAGACCTGGTTTAGCTTCCGAAAGTCATTACAGAGGCACATACTTCCATCGGGCTTTGGTACGACTACGATAGGGCTGGACCGGGGCTGTTGGACTCCATGATGTTGTCCCGCAGCATCCGGCTGACCTCCTCCTCGATAGCCCTACGGCGGGCCTCCGGGATCCGATAGGGCTGCTGCTGCACCAGCACTCCCGGCTGAGTCTTGATTTCATGCTGCACCAGCTGTGTCATAACTGGGGAGGTAGAAAAAACATCTGTAAATTGCCCTACTAACTCTGTCAGCTCCTGCTTCTGGGCGGGGATGAGTTCTTCGCCCAGTTGGACTAAGGTGCCCTGGTCGTGATCTGTGTGTGGGGCCGCAAACGCAGACAGTACCGGTTCTGGCTCTATCCACCATTTCAGCAGGTTTATGTGGTACTTTTGTGTGTCTGCTCGCTTACCAGGCTGCTGCAGGCGATAATTCACGGGACCTCTCTTCTCAAGGACCGTATATGGGCCCTGCCTCCGAGCTAGGAATTTGCAGGAGCTGCTGGGCACTAGAAGTAGTACCCGATCATGAGGTTGGAACTTGCGGGGTTGCGTTGGGCGGTTGTACACTCGTTTCCGTTCCTCCTGGGCGGCTCTCATATGTTCCTGGACGATCGGGGTCACTCAGCTGATCTTCTCCAGCATCTCCTGTACATACTCGATGACCGAGTGGAACGGGGAAGGCTGTTCTTCCCAGGCTTCCCGTGCCACGTCCAGCAGTCCACGCGGCCGCCGTCCGAAGAGGAGCTCGAAGGGTGTGAAGCCCGTGGATGCCTGGAGGCACTCTCGGACGGCAAAGAAGACGTATGGCAGGAGAAGGTCCCAGTTCCTCCCTTCCTCATCTACCACCCGATGCAACATCTGCTTTAAGGTCCAGTTGAACCGTTCGACCAGCCCATCCGTTTGTGGGTGATAGACCGATGTCTTTAGGTGTTTCACCTGCAACAGCCGACACAGATCAGACATAAGCTTTGACACAAATGGGGTACCTTGGTCAGTTAGGATGTCTTTTGGGATCCCCACACGGCTGAATAGGAGCACCAGTTCTTTGGCGATGTTCCGGGAGGTGGCTTTATGCAGTGGTACCGCCTCGGGGTATCTGGTGGCATAGTCCACGATTACCAATATGTACTTGTGTCCTCGGGTGGATCTGGGGAGCGGCCCGACGAGGTCCATGCCGATCCTCTCAAACCGGTTGCCTATAAAGCGGGATGAGTGGTGCCGGTGGGGGCTTCCTTGGGGCCGTGAGTTGGCACTGGGGGCATTGTTGGCAGAAGCGCCGGACCTCTGCATCCATGCCTGGCCAGACAAAATGGTCCTTCAGCTTCTCCAGGGTGTTTCTCACCCCCAGGTGGCCCCCGAGTGGATGGGCATGGACCAGGTGCATCACGGCCCACGTTCTGGCTTTGGGCACGACCAAGAGGTCAACGGTCTCCCCTCGGCAGTTGGTCCGGTGGTACAGTAAGCCTCCTTTGACCAGAAAGTAAGAGGAGGGGAGTCTCTGGTTTGGGTTCTGGTCGATCCCTTCGATTTGGCGCACCTGGGCCCAGCAATACTTCAGGTGGCTGTCCCCTTTCTGCTCTCGGCCAAAGTTCCCCTGCCGGTTTACCTGCTGTAACACAGACGAGAGAGGGTTAGAAGGTGTGTGCAGCTTACCTTCTGTCCCGGCATCCACCTCGCCTCGGGCCAGGTAGGCCTGTTGCACTCGTGCTTCCTTCAATCGCTGCAGCGGTTTTGGCCAATCCAGCGTGGGGAGGATTTGTCCTGCCAGCCAGGTTTTCTGGGTCTTCTTCGGTGTCCCATGGTCTGACTCGGTCGGGCTGGGCTCGTCCTGGGGCGCCCTGTAGTTCGGGTGGCCTTGCTGGTGCTGTCCCTCTTCGCTGAGTGCCAGGGTGGTCAGGGTGTGTTCCAGGGCGGTCAATAGTTCCCTGGATGTCCCGGGGGCTCGCATCCCCACGGCCTGGCGTTCTGTGGGTGGCAAGGTCCTCAGGAACCGGTCCACGGCCACCCTCTCTACAACCTCGGTGGCAGAGTGCATGTCAGGCTGGAGCCACCTCTTGGTGAGGCACAGGAGGGTGTCCATCTGTCCACGTGGCTTGGCTTCCAGCCTGTAGCACCACCGGTGGAACTCCGCCGCTGCCTGGTGCGGGTTTCGCCAACACCATGCCAGGATCTCTCTCTTTACCTCTCCATAGTTGGCTGCAATCCTCCGGAGAGAGGGAGTAATAGGCCGTGCGTGCCTCCCCGGAAAGCAGCGGGCCAAGGATGTGTGGCCACTCATCGCGGTCCCACTCTTTGCGGCAGGCGACGCCCTCAAAGGTCTTGAGGTAGGCCTCGATGCCGTCTTCGGGGTTTAGAGGGGGAAGCAGGCGTCGGACCTCACGGCCCGGATCAGGGAGGTGTGTAGCAGCTGCGGGAGTCGCTGTCCTCAGGGCCACTAGCTCTTGTGTCACGGCTTGTAGGCTGTGGGCGAGCTGTTGTGCCACCGTTTGCTGCTGAATACTGGCCTCCAGAAGGTGCTGCAGCGTGGGATCCATATTTATGAACAATCCCCAAGGAGGAGAGGGAAAATGCGGGGGCGCGGGGGAGGGGAACGCTTGTTTTTTTTGTTGTTTTTTTTTTTTTCTAGATGGGCGGGTCTGTGCTCATGTCTGCATCCTCCACTAGTGTAGGGATTTTAGCCAGCGGTGGGCGGAGCACAGACACACAGGAGGCTGTTTCAAGGTTATGGGAAATTTATTGAATCTGAGATGGTATGCCAAATCTAGGAATTACCTCTCTGGTTAAAAATATAATCAGTGTTCCAGCAGTTTAGTCTGCTGATGGCATTGCCTCCCTCCATCTGCTAAACCTGTCTATCACCAAGTGCTTAAATGGCCCTTCTGGCATTGATATGAGCCCTATTGATACTGATTTTCCCTTACTGACATTGTTTTGAGCATAAATTTCACACTCAGATTATTATTCACCATTGCTTGTAAATAAAAAAAAAAAAATCATCCATAATTGCCTGTAAGTAAAGAGACCAGTCCTCTTGCTGTTTTATCTTTTCCCATAACTTCCCCCTCGCGCACTGGTTAAAACCATGCACATCTTTAATTTATACAGTGAGAAGTTAAATTAAACTATTTGCTCAGTATGTTAAAGTGGCGTTCCAACGCTTTTTCAAAAACCTCATTGCATTCAAACAGCTGCAAATAGATGACACAATCCATGGGCATAATCAGAGTCAGTATATATATTAGCAATTCTACCCGTAACCAGTTCACACTGTGTAGTGATAGCTTTTAATTCAGCCAATTGGGCAGGGTAGGGTGTTCATAATGTTTGTGAAATTTCAGACACAAAATCTACCAGATGGAACGTCTAAAAAGTTAAAACTTTGGCTCGAGGAAATATGAACTTCGGCTAGGCAATCGTGAGTGTTCTCAGTGACTGGCTCCACAGAATTAATTAGGCAATACAACACTACAGTTGGTGTATTAGACACGTTACTAGGTTTAATATTTAAATTTTGGGTGGCACAAAGAATAACTTCATATCCTGTTCTTTGATGAGCTGTCATGTGTTGCATGTGGATCTAATTCAAAATTGAAGTGACCTGGTGTGATGAGTGTAAGATCAATGTGTGAGAGAGTAATTTTCCCAGTGATCTGCACTAAGAGAGCAGCTCGAACCATGGCACGCAAACATGCTGGCAATCCTTGTGCCACCAAATCCAATGTTTTCGATAAATAAACTAAAGACCTACAAGTGCCCCCATACTCCTGAGCCGGGGCCCCCCGCAGCGTCGCCCCCTCTCTCTCACATATAAGAGAAATTCTTTGTTGTAGTTTGCCAGCCATAGTACAGGTGCAGTGCATAAGTCCATTCAATGTCAGGTTTTCCTTAGAACACCCAGCTGTCAGGATTTTGTCATGAAGAGAGCAATCAGTGATCCACTGAAGACCATATTTGATAACGTCCAGGAAGCTTAACATTTGTTGTGTGGTATGGGGTGGAGGATGACCCCAATCATGTCCTGTCGGCCTTGGGAGCGTGCGACGGAGTCTCTGACCACAGAGGAGTAGACCGCACATAGTCCGCAGCCCCTGAGGGAGACGCACCCAGGTGTATTACTGATCTTGGTATGTTAAGGGGAGTAACGGCCTTGAGAGCGCTCACATGCAGGCACACTGGAAAAAGAGCTGAACACAGGACAACAACAGAAAAATAATAATTATCATGTGGAATGGAATAGGTTACAGTAGGGACATTGGGCACTAATGGAGTTACTGGGATTACTAGTTCATTGATTTCGCAAATTTTGTGTAAAATGCCATCCTCTTCCAGCCTTAAACATTGGTTTCTGGGTGTGTTGTATTGCAGAACTTATCACAGTTGTTATCACAGCTTGCTGTAATAATGCTAGAATAATTGGGCATGTCCCTTCATACTTTTCTGAGGACAGATGGTATTGTTTTACAGAACACAGGATGACTATACTTCACTTTAGCTTAATATAGTGTAAATGTTACTTGTCGTGCTTCAACCTTATGTAGCCCATAATGTGCCAGGTATGTTAGCGAGTTACTAACTTATATTTTTAATCTTTCATTGGACACTGGTATTATACCAGAAATTTGGAAATCAGCTTTTGTTGTTCCTTTATTAAAAGAGGGAAATCCCACTATATTAGATAATTACAGTCCAATTCCAAAGCTTTGTGTCCTATAAAATTTTTTAGATATCCTTATCAGTGAACCATTGACATGTTATCAGATTGCAAAAAAATCTTTTCTAGTAATTAAAGTTTAATAAAAAATATATCAACAGCCATTTTGAAAGTCTTAAACAATATCGCGTAATCTCTAGATAAAGGTAATTACTGCACTTCCCTTTTTATCAATTTATCAAAGGCTTTCAACAAAGTGGATCATGAAATATTGCTGCAGAGATTAATGTTGGTCTATCAAATCATTAAAAATTATTGAAGTAATCTCTAATTCTCTAACCAACAGAATAACACCTCTCATAAAGGGGTCTTCTACTCTCATGTTTAGTTAATCTGTCAAAGAGTTCTAGTCTGTTGTCTTTAAAAAATACAACCCCAAGTGGCAAAGATTCATTCTTATCCCTTCCTGAATTCCTTTCATACAGTGAGGGAAAAAAGTATTTGATCCCCTGCTGATTTTGTATGTTTGCCCACTGACAAAGAAATGATCAGTCTATAATTTTAATGGTAGATTTATTTGAACAGTGAGAGACAGAATAACAACAAAAAAATCCAGAAAAATGCATGTCAAAAATGTTATAAATTGATTTGCATTTTAATGAGGGAAATAAGTATTTGATATATTCCTAATGTAAGGCTCCCGGAATGTTGCCCCTCAGTGGAATCCCATCTGGCATGGACACCCCTCTCATCTCCAGCACTCACTCACCAGGGACAACTCAACAATCGTACACCGCCACAGCATCAAACCCCACAACACCACAATCCTTACCACAGGAGAACGTCACTCAAAAATGAAGAAATCAGACATGCTGATTCAACAGAATTGGAACGTTCTCCTGCTCAGATTAATGTGCAGTTTTACGATACCACGGTTCAGTGTCAACTGATAAGAACGCGCCCACAGAGTGCCGTGGAAGGGTCAGAGCCACATGGCCACCCTGCCAGAAACTCACTCAAGAAAAGAAGACAACAACCGTTTAGCCTCCAAACTAGGATCAATCACTCAACAAAATAATAATGTAAAAAATAAAATAATTGAAATAAAAGTCTACTCCACAAAAGAAAAAGGAAAAAGAAAAAATACTTAAACCAACATTCAGGACCTATAAAACTCTCAAACATCCATCAGTACTTATAACCATTATATACTTATACAGTATTCAGCAGATATAACGAGCATATACAGAAACAGTCAGCATTCAGCACAAATAACCAGCATAACAAATATATTCAGCACAAATAACATATAGACAATACAAGACTTACACCCCAAAACATATAACATAGACAATACAAGACTTACACCCTTATCCCGCTTCAATACGCCTCTTGCGTGACCCCACCTGGGATTTATTGGGCCCAATTGCGTTCACTCTCTTGAATGTCTTAACACTGAGTTCTCCCTAGAACTCTTAACACTAAGTTCTCCCTAGAACTTTTAAACACTTCTTAAACACTCTCGGCACAGTGTACAGTGTCAACTGCTTCACTCCGACTAAGACACTTCTGCCAGTACAGCAGTTTAGCAAGTTCACCGTATAACACTGTTAGACCGTAAGGGTTGTTGGCTCAAATTTAGCCTATTACCCAAAAACATTTAAAATTCAACTTAGAAGCCAATACTCACATCTACCTCTGAGCCCAGTTGGAGATAGAAAAAATACACCAGCCGTGAGTGAGAAGAAGCAAGGGTCCAGCTTTATTGTTCCATTCCACCACACGAGATCCACACCGATGAGAATTCTCAGAAGTGATCCGACACCTGGAGCTCAAGCTCCAGTATTTATACATTAGGTTCGGAAGTGGAGAGAGACAAAACAATTTAGAGAGACCTTGGTCTCACTCTTATCTCGCGGGGTCAGCTTGACTCAGCTACCCTTATAAATGGCTCCTCATGGTTTTCTCTTAAAATTAAGACCTTCCTTGCGAGCCAAGAACCCTCACCATTTGAGTCATGAGTAGGTTTACATTTTTCTGCATTTCTAGTTTATAATTTATTTTCATATTTGCACTATATTTCTTATTTTATATATATTTATACTACTTGAAAAGCGGTTTACTGTACTTCCAACTTCTTAATATCATTACAGTTCTACTGTCCTGCATATCCTACTATTCTGTTTTTTTTTATAGAGTTTCTCTATTACTATAAGATATTATTAAAGTTATTCATGTGTGTGTATGAGAAAGAGAGAGTGTGTGCGTATGTTGTGTCTACTTGCCCGCCCTTGACTGTACAAGTGTGTGTGTGTGTGTGTTTTTAGCCCTCCTCAGCTCAGCTCGTATACCTCTTTTTGAATTTTTTTGACTATTACTGCTCTTAAAGATCTTTAAAGTGTAATTCCAATCCGTCAATGTCCGCCTAATCCCGCTTCTATGTGTCTAGGTGCCTGTTTTTTCTTCTTCTCCCTTTTGCTGGATGCTAGGTCTCCCTTATGTTTATTTTATGACATTTTTTATCCACAACAGGGTCAAATCCATACTCCTCAGTATTCAATATGACTCCTTATTACACCTGGACACTGCAGGCTTGCAAACACCCTGCTTAAGACAAAACACACTACAATATACACATATATTCTGCATGCAGTTTGAATTTTTGAAATCCAAAAAACCCTCTTTTCTCAATTTAGTTCATAATTTGAAGGAGCTTTTGTGAGGGGAAAAAACACCGTCTCAGGCTGACCCGCAGGAAAACCACATAAGTATTTATTCAAAAAAGCAGAAGACTGCTTACCTTTAAAATGAGTGGCAACGCTTGCACGGCTTCTCCAGGGTCAGCCTCGCCAGCTCGAGTCTCCCTCTTTGCTCCTAGACAATCACGTCGGGGTCACCAATTATGTCGTGAATAAAATCAACCTTTTAGCCTAGGTCAAAAACTTCAGAGACAGAGAGTTTAGTAGATGTCAAAAAGTAAATAAACTTTATTGAAAATCAATAAAGTGTGACAGTCTGCAGAATGTCCGAATTATGTATACACAAACATGTCTTTATATACCTATCTCCAAAGCATAGTCTTTGTAGGTGGGGTTTTGCTTTTCCTCATTGAAATAGACCAATCTTCTTTTGCCACAATAAAATATTCATGTCTATGCATTATCTTCAATTTGTGGAACATGCACAGTTAGTTGTTTTTCTTGAAAAGGTTTCATGAGGACAAGGTTTCTTTTACAAAAAAAGGTTTCACACAGTCTTGTGTGTCTTGACCTTGGCTCCCTTATTAGGCCTCAACGAGCATCTGTCTGTCTCTATCGGTTGTCCCCGCTGATATCTACCTCCTTTCCCGGAGGCCCTCTCCTAACTCCCTAATTTGTATCTGCCGCAAAGTTATTTACTCACGCATGCGAATATCTACTGCCAATTTTTATTGCTGTGGAGACAGAAGCCAGCTAATACAGAAGAACAATTGTTGTACACTGAAACACACAGTTCATTCAACTCAAATCCACTCAGAATATAACTTGATCAAACATTGTTCTATGGATTTAGATTATGCTTCTAACTGTTGATTATACATATAGATTATGTTTTTTAACCAATATTGATTATACAATAATGCTCAAGTATTAATTCTAAATGTTGCTTACATATTGCATTCACTTCATTAACATATCCAAATGTCAGTTACACATTGTTTGCACTTCATAGATATTTTCCATACTTGGCTGCCTAGCCACTATTCAATAGCATAAAACCCACACAATTTAATCTGATTTCCATTCAGAAATTACTATTTTGAATGTTTGGTTAGATGTAGGCTTTGATTAGATATAGATATGGGCCATAATCTGTATTAAAACCTCTTATGCCGGATTTCGAATTCGGAGTTCGATGGAGTAGGACGCGAAGTTGGAGGCTCCTGCTGATTTCGATTAAAACTGTAATTATTTGCGCTTTTTGGTCATACAATATATTTTGACGTATTCTACTCCATTTCTTTGTTTGCACTTTTAACTTTGTGCCACGTTAAAATGTCTGGAAAGAACACGAAAACCCGTGGTAGCATTCAGACACAACTGAGGTCTAGTGTGCACGCCGCGAACGAGTCCCTTTCTTCCCCTGAATCCACGTCGCCGAGTGGTGACCCTGACTTCGCCGCACTCAGGCTTGAGTTGCTGGGTTCACTGAGGAAGGAAATCGCCGATATTTTTAAAAAGGAGCTCCAGGAGCTCCAGGAGACTCTCGGGGATGCACTGTCTACTATCCAGCTTGACCTGCAGGCCGTGAAAACACAGCTGGCTAGTGATAAAGTTGCTACCGATGCTACCATATCAACACTGAAAGGTATTGTTGTGGAAATGGAGCAACTTCATCATCTCTCCGGTTGCACCGATGACATAGCTCACATGAAGACTACTATCGAGTCTCTCACTGCGACCGTGACTCAATTAGAGAATAAATGTGAGGATTTGGAGTTGAGGCCACGGCGCAATAACGTTAGGATAGTCGGAGTTTCAGAGGGCGCTGACACATGTACAACTGCTGCTGTAGCGGCCTTGTTAAAGGAGGCGTTTGGTCTGGAGAAAGAGCCGGTTTTGGACCAGTCCTACCGGACCCTTCAGCCGAAGCCCAAGCCTGGTGAACAACCATGAGCTATTGTGTGCAGATTCCACTATCACAGTGATTGTGTTGACATTTTACGCCGTGCGAGAGAGCTCCAACGGATTAAAGCGTGGGATTTGACCATCTCCGTTTTCCCTGACTACACAGCCAAGATAGCTCGGGCCCGAGTTGCATTTAACGAGGTTTGGCATCAACTTCGAGGGCGTTCACTATGGAATACTTCACCCAGCTCGTCTTCGCATTACATATAACGGTGTCCAGAAGTTCTTTATTTCAACAGAGAAAGCAGGAGACTATGTTAAACTCTTGATATCGGGGTGAACTGCATCACCTACACAGCGGCGGCTTTTATATTTTGCACTCGGCCTTCTAGCTCTAGAGTATTCGGATTTTTATTGAAGATATTGGTGTTGCATTACTTCGCCTTGATTTTGTGGACTCACTCCTCTTAAATCTACTGCTGTATTAATGTGGTTCTCTGTTTTGATGCTGTGACTGGGTTAGAGTTTCTGTTTATTTAATTTTATTAGTGTTTTTTCCTCGGCTTTATGTGCTACACTGTTATATTATTTGTTACATGTCTTTAAAAGTTAAGGACATTATATTTGTTATTGTGCACAGACTGTTTATCAGACTTGAAGTCAGTAGGGGCCTTTTCTCTTACTGGAACTTTCTGTTAGGTAATTTTGTTGGTTAATTTAGCTTACTCTCCGAGTTGTTTTCACATTGTGGACAACTTTTGGTTATTGTGGGAAACACTGCTGTCTCCTTTGTTTTACGGAGACTTTGGGTGTGTGTGTGTTTGGGGGATTGTTGGGGGAGGGGGAGGAGGAGAAGGTCCCACTTCGGCTCTAATTGGCTATTTATATCCCTATGGTTTACTTTATTTAAATGGTTAGTAGTAATATAGATCCCAGCATAGCTGGGACACGCACGCCTTTAAGATTTATTAGTTGGAACGTCTAATGAGGTATGGGTAAACCTGTCAAGAGATCTAAGGTTTTTACACATTTGAAATGTTTAAACTCCGATATAGTATTTTACAGGAGACTCACCTACGTATTAAAGATCATCATAGGTTACACTCGGGTGTAACCTTGGGTGAGTCAAGTCTTCCACTCGAATTTTAATTCAAAGACAAGAAGAGTCGTTATTTTAATAGGCAAAAGGTCACAGTTTTCCTCCACTAACGTTATTACTGATGTGAACGGTAGATATATTATAGTTGCTGGTACACTAATGCAAAGACAGGTGTTGTTGGTAAATGTATACGCTCCAAACTTTGATGACGTGGAATTTGCTAATAGATTGTTGAACAATCTCCCTTTCTTAAATACGCACCTGTTGATTTTCGGGGGAGATTTAAACAGTGTTTTTGACCGAAACTTAGATCGGTCTAATCCCCGTTCTCTGAATCAATCTGCTATGTCTAAAACATTTTCCGATTTTATGTGTCAGAATGATCTCGTTGATCCCTGGAGATCCCGTAACCCCGCTCTTAAAAAGTTTTCTTTCTTCTCCCAGGTGCATCATTCCTACTCGAGGATTGATTATTTTTTTATAGACAGCGCTCTTGATTCTTGTGTAGTTTCTTCTGACTATCTGGGTATTGTAATTTCTGATCACGCGCCTCTACAATTAGATATTCATCTTTATATTTATAAACGTAGCCCACCACCTTGGAGATTTAATTCTCTTCTTTTGGCAGACAGTGAATTCTGTGAGTTCATTTACACTTCTATTGATGACTTTCTTTTCTTCAATCAGAATGACTCCACCTCTGATTCATTGTTATGGGAGACACTTAAGTCCTATATCAGAGGGCAGATTATTTCTTACTCTGCTCTCTGTAATAAAAAGCGCACTGCTAGGGTTAATGAACTTACATCTGCAATCATTAACTTCGATCAGAGATATGCACTGAACCCCTCTCCAGAACTTCTTAAACAGCATCTCAACTTACAGGCAGAATTTAATCTTATTTCGACTAAAGAGGCGGAACGCTTGTTATGTACTCGTGGTTCATACTATGAACATGGCGACAAGCCGAGTTGTTTACTGGCACATCAGCTATGGCGACAGGCCACTTCCCGTCTCATATCTAGTATTAAAAACACTTATAATATTGTCACTACAGATCCCATGGAAATTAATGCTACTTTTAAATCGTTTTACTCTTCGCTTTATAAATCTGAATTTCCTACAGACAATACTAAAATGAATGCATTTCTTCAAAACCTTTATAACCCTGTTATTGATTTGTATACTGCCATGCAACTGGACTCCCCACTCTCTCTTGAAGAAATTTTAAATTCAATTAAAACTATGCAATCTAACAAAGCTCCTGGCCCGGACGGGTTTCCAAATAAATTTTTTAAAACGTTTATTGGAAAATTAGCTCCATTGCTTTTGGCTATGTTCAACGAATCCTTGGAATGTGGGTGTTTGCCTCCAACTCTGACACAAGCCACGATAGCTCTCTTTCTTAAGGAGTGTAAGGATCCAACCTTCTGTGGTTCTTATAGACTGCTGTCTCTGCTTAATGCAGATGTAAAGGTGTTGGCGAAAGTAATGGCATCTCGTTTAGAGAATGTACTCCCTTATATTATATCTGAAGAGCAGAACGGTTTTATAAAGGGACGTCAATTGTTTTTCAATACCCGTACACTCTTTATTATAATTTATTCAAAGCATTTGGCTGAGCTTCCTGAGATTGTGATTTATTTAGATGCTGAAAAAGCATTTGATAGGACTGAGTGGGAGTATTTGTTTGCAGTCTTGAGGAAGTTCGGATTTGGGGATAAGTTTATTTCTTGGATTAGCCTCCTTTACTCATCCCCTAAAGCCAAGGTTCAGACAAAGTCGGACGTGGGTGTCGCCAAATCTGTCCTTTATCACCTCTGCTTTTTGCTGTCGCTATCGAGCCTCTGTCTATCGCATTAAGATCTTCTCCCTTGTTTAAAGGAATAGTTCGATATGGTGTAGAATACAAATTGTTGCTATATCCTGATGATTTGTTATTGTATGTAACCAATCCTATTGCCTCTATGCCTGCTGTCTGGTGTTCTGGAGACCTTCGGTCTTGTCTCTGGTTATAAATTAAATTTGGACAAAAGTGACTGTTTTCCCGTCAATACTGCAACATTTTCTCTCCAACAGTCAGATCTACCGTTTCGATTTAGTCAGTCAGGGTTTAAATACCTAGGTATCAACGTGACACGTTCTTTATGTAATCTTTTATCAGCTAATTTCACTCCCCTTATCTCAAAGGTTAAATCCAACATTCAGAGTTGGGGTAACCTCCCCCTTTCTCTAATTGGCAGGATCAATGTCGTCAAAATGAATATATTACCGAAGTTTCTTTTCTAGTTCCAGCAAGTTCCTCGTTCCTTCTTCGATTCATTGGATAAGATAATTAGTACTTTTATTTGGGGTGGGAAGCCACCAAGGGTTCGTAAATCTTTATTGCAGAAATGTAGACTTAGTGGAGGACTTGCATTACCCAATTTTCAATTCTATTAGTGGGCTGCGCACATCCATAAACTTTGCTACTGGGTTAAATCTCCTGGATCTTCTTGGTGTAAATTGGAACTATCTTCTTGTAGGGAATCCTCTTTACCTGCTTTACTTTATTCCTCTCTACCTACAAAACTCTCCCTATATACTGATAATCAAGTTGTCCTCAACACACTTAAGACTTGGTATCAATTTAGACAGCGCTTTAAATTTGTAGGTGCATCCTCTTTGGGTCCTTTACACAACAACCATCTATTTCCTCCATCATGTTTGGACTGCACATTTTCAGTGTGGTATGACAAGGGCATTAAACAAGTTAGAAATCTGTATGCCGATGGTATCTTTGATAGCTTTGCCAATCTGTCATCTACTTATGACCTCCCTGTGACACATCTCTTTCGTTATTTTCAAATTCGGAATTTCGTTTATAGATGTTTTCCTGATTTCCTCTCTGCGCCTCCTGAACAGGCTTGGGAAAGCTTGTTTTCAAACAATCCACATCAGAGA
>NC_071284.1:19588546-19601046 GCF_001660625.3 Ictalurus punctatus
AGATTTCTCTGTGAATAATAAATAATTTACATTTACATTTATTCACTTAGCAGACGCTTTTATCCAAAGCGACTTACAAATGAGAAAGATACAAGCAAAGCGATATATCAAGCAGAGAACAATACAAGAAGTGCTACCATACAATTAATTGAATTCCAGAAGAAGCAAAGTGCAGAGTAGAGGTGTAAGTGAATTTTTTTTTTTATTACGAGTTGGTTAGGTGTTCATGGAAGAGGTGGGTCTTTAGCTGTTTTTTGAAGATGGTGAGAGATTCTGCAGTCCGGATTGAGATGGGAAGTGCATTCCACCACTGAGGAACAGTTAGTGTGAAGGTTCTGGAAAGGGACCTTGTGCCATGCTGAGTTGGAACTACTAAACGTCGGTCGCTAATTGATCGCAGGTTGCGAGAGGGAACATAGGCCTTCAGGAGAGAGTTGAGGTGGGAGGGTGCTGTTCCTGACAAGGTCTTGTAGGTGAGAATCAAGGCCTTGAACTTGATGCGGGCAGCTACAGGAAGCCAGTGGAGGGAGATGAAGAGGGGTGTGACATGGGTTCTCTTGGACTGGTTGAAGACGAGGCACGCTGCAGCATTCTGAATCATCTCAAGGGGTTTGATGGAGCTGGCTTGGAGGCCTGAAAGCAGTGAGTTGCAGTAGTCCAGTTTAGAGATAACAAGAGCCTGGACTAGTATCTGTGTAGCCTGTTTGGTGATGTAGGGTCGGATTTTCTTGATTTTGTAAAGGATGAAGGACCTTGCAGTTGCTCAGGACCTTGCAGTTGCTCGGATATGGTCTGTAAAGGTCAAGCCGTCATCAAGAATAACCCAAGGTTCCTGGCCGTCCTGGTTGGCATGAGTGTGAGTGAGCAGAGCTGTACAGTGAGGTTGTGGTTGATTGAGGGACAGGCTGGGATCACGAGAAGCTCAGATTTTGCCAGGTTAAGTTTAAGATGGTTTTCCTTCATCCAGACCGAGATGTCCGAAAGGCAAGCAGAGATGCGTGCAGAGACGGATGGATCGTCAGGCTGGAAGGACAAATGGAGCTGGGTGTCATCAGCATAGCAATGATATGAGAAGCCATGAGACTCAATCACCTGCCCTAGAGATGTAGTTAATCATAATGTTAATCTTAAAGTGTGAGTCCAACTCATCAATATCACCGCCTAATACAGTTCATTCTCTTCTATGTGTCCTAGGTGTCCGTCACTTTTCCTTATCTCCTTTACTGGAGGGGCTGGATTTGGATCTGAACACTCGTTATCAGCTCGCGCATCTCACTGCTGACATCACTATGCTACTCAATGTTCTTCGCACCTCCTCTGGGCATGCGGGGTTCCCCCCACCTCTCAGATACAGAATCCGCCCCGCGAATGTGTGTATTGACACCTCTACACAGACAGACCCTCTGCCTGACCCTTCCTCCAGCTACCAGACTGATGATGATGTGGCCTTCTCCGACCTGGGCTCTGATCACTCTCCCCCTTTCTCACCTGCCAGTCCTGAGTACTCTCCCCCTTTCTCACCTGCCAGTCCTGAGTACTCTCCACCGTACACCTCAGCTGGCTATCCCACATCCCCTGGGTGCACCCCATTTTACCATCCGTTTTCTCCTACCGCTCTCGGATGACCTACCCACCAGCCCAGTGAATTCTCAATAAAGTCAGCCCTGTAAATTCCCAATAAAGTTACTTACTACTTATCCTTGGTCTCCCTTGTGTTTATTTCTTGTGTTTTTCATATACATCACATGAAGTCAAACTATCAGCTACTCTGTCAGGCCCTGATTAAACGGTTTGCAGACCCAGAGTCTGAACCTGGATTGTTAACTACTCTAGAAAACAAACAGGGTTGGCAGGACACTCCCCAAGCCTACCACAACAGGCTCAGATGAGCCTACTTTGCGGCACATGACAAACCTGAAGTGGAAGAGGATATGAACTTCAAAACCCTCTTCCTAAAAAACCTACATCCTGTAGTAAGACACCACCTAGGTGTCATGGTCTGCCCTTGCATGGTGATGATCCAACAGCTACGTGACCGAACACACATGATCTATAACAAACAGAAGATGGCCTCAATAAAAGGTAACAAAACATCTACAGTCTCAAACCTCATTACCCAAGATCCAAGCCTGGCACTGGAAGACATCCGTTGTCATGACAATGCCAGATTATTCCATAAACAATGCAAAGAATGTGACCCTCATGCCAATGACAAACCCGGAATCACATTAACTACTGGCAAAAGTCATGGGGCCAGCCACACTTCTCATGAAACCCAAAAGCTAAAAACATCTGGGTCAAACATACAAGAAAATAGGGGAGTTAAAACAGACTGATACAGATCGGACATTACACGTACAATACACTACTAACATTTCCTACACTAATTTCACATAGCGCTAACCCCAACTACTCTAGGAAAACTTTCAACTGTCTTCCCAATAGGTAGAATACCCTGCACTAGTTTAAAGTACATTGCACCAAGCTTCCCCAGACAAATAAAAAGCAATACCAAACCTTACCTACTCAACCATTGGTGCACATTAATTACACCCAAGTATTATAGGAAAGTCATTCCATTTCCTTGCTTTCTTTCCATAGCAGAAGTCAAAACAATATCAGGATTGACAGCTAATAAGCTGTCCTGAACTAAATCCTGACTGTAGTTTGCAGAATCCCTGGACTCTCTCACACTTCACACCTTTAAAGACAGAGTCAATTAACAATTTACATATTTTTCATTTTATATACTTGAGGATCACCACTATAACCCACATGCTAACGGAAGTATTATACCTCTCAACTCTCATTAAGCTGGTGAACTAAAAGCTGAGGCCTTTAAAACCCCGTTCGAAATAAGAAGATAAGAAGATCAATAAGTTCTTTATTCTAATATTTTGAGATACTGGATTTTTGATTTCCATGAGCTGTAATCTTTAATCATCAAGATTAAAATAAAAAAAGGCTTGAAATATTTCACTTTATGTGTAATGAATCTAGAATATATGAACATTCCACTTTTTGGATTATATTAAGGAAAAAATGAACCTTTCCATGACATTATTATTTTGAGATGCACCTGTATACATTGGAACGAAATTACATTTCCTCAGGATCATGGTGCAACACAGAACAGTATGAAGACTACATAAAGTGCAATACACAACAGTGTGAGATGAGTGCAAAACAATAAATACAGTGCAGTGTACATTAGTTCTGAGTCTTACTGTGTTAGTGCATGTGTAGTGGTATGAGTCTTACTGGGTTAGGTGTTTGACTAGCCCAGGTGAGCACTGGGAGGCAGCAGGGTGTTGAGTAATCTGACTGCCTTATGGAAGAAACTGATGGAGCCTGATGGTGGTAGCATGGATGCTCCTGTACCTTCTGCCAGATGGGAGGAGGGTGAATAGTCCATGAGAGGGGTGAGAGGGGTCATACTTATAAATAAAAATAAAAATGAGGTTAACACACCTTTCAAAATCTTTGAAATCTTACAGATTTAATGACTACAAGAAAGAAAGAAACAATCCAAAATAAACAATCAATAAGAAAGCAAATGTCTTCAGGGCTGGGTAAGGCCAAAATAATAAACAAAACAGTCACTATCTTGTCCCTTATCAGTTTAAATTACCTAAAAAAAAAAAGGGGTATTTCAAAAGAAAATACAGAGTCTTACCTGACTCCCTAACTGAGGCAAAGACAGAGAACAAAAGATACACGCAAAAATAAATGGCACCCAGCCCCTACCGCTTTCGTGATTATTAGAAAAGAAATATTTACATAGGCCAAGGTGTGTTCTGGGAAGTAGAGGTTCTCAAATTTTCATCTTGCTGATTCTCACATTGACATGGCAGAAGACGTCATTGATATTAGGAAGGATCTTGTATGGGCCAATGTATTTGGATGAGCTTCCTAAAACCCTGGGTGTACCTGAAGTCTATGGTCGCCAGCCATACTTGGTCACCAGGTTGGAGCTGTGAGGTTTCTCCTCTATGTCGGTCTGCAAATTGCTTGTTCGTTTGAGCTGTGTGCATTCTCCCACATTTGTTCACTCCACCTAAGCCATTCATCCACTGCAAATGAATCTGTGGGGTTAGTGTTCCAGAGACATGGGTGTGGTTGGTACCCAAGCACACAATGAAAAGGAATCAATTGTGTGGCTGAGTGGCACAGTGAGTTCTGTGAAACTGAGCCCAATCCTCCTGGTTCTCAGCACAAAATGTCTTTAAGAAATGGACAACTTCCTGGTTTGCCCATTAACTTTGTCTGTTAGCCAGTGCATGGTAACCAGACATGACAACCAGATGTTACCAGAACTTACACAGGCCCCCAGTTTCTCCATAAAGTTGGCCCAGAACCTGGATGTGTACTGAGTGCCTCACTCGCTTATAATGTCTTCAGGGATTCCACTGTAGTGTTCTACACTGACCATGATGATTGTATTTCCTTGTGAATCTGGAAGATCTGTGATGAGTTCAGTGGTGAGGTGACATGAAGGATGTTGGGGTGTGTATAAGGGCACGAGTTTACCAGCTGGTAGGGTGCGTGGTACTTTGGCTTGGGCACATGCGGCACATGCAATTCATGAAAAGATGAATTGATGACTGTCAGTCAACATGTTAGGCCACCAATATCTCACCTTTAACAGGTTCTGTGTGTACCTGGATAGTCTGTAGCAGGGATTGTGTGTGCCCATATGATCAGTCTGCCCTCAGGTTTAGTGGCACATAAGTTTTATCTTGGGGACAGGCAGTGGGGATTTGTTGGGCTATAACAAATATCATATAATATCATATAAGTACAAAGCTCCTTCTGATTAGAATAATCTTTTTTGAGATCTACTACCTCTTTTTGTTGCTTTAGGACATTTATTTTCTCATCTTAAAATGACCTGTTTTTTATTTGTGTCATTTTGTTTAGTGTATTTGTATCACAAATGACGTGAAGACAAATTACTGCAATTGCTAAAATCCATTTTCCACTCGTCACCCTCGCTGATGCAAACGAGGTTATTGTCACTGTGCAGATTGAGTTTTGTGAAAACTTTTGTGAAGTTGTTGCAGAGCTGACGGGTTAAGTGGGTGAGGGTATCAGTATTTCATCATGATTTGGTGGAGCCCTCAGTAAGCAATCAATTTATTGTCTGAGGTCTACTCCTTTTTGCCCCCCCACAAAAAAATATCCTCCAGATCCCAGTGAACTCAAAGGTCAAATTTACCCATGTTGCAACACCTTTTTGGCTATCCTCCTCTATCACTTGTTGTTCAGCCAAGAAGAAAGGGTAGATTCAGTTGGGACATGCTAAACACTACTTGGGGGGATTATATATATATATATATATATATATATATATAAAAAAGGGAGAGCCAGAACATAACACAGACACGAGTCAATTGTATATCTACATTGTTCTGAAAATGTATTTGCCATTTGCTCAATACTAATTTCTTCTGTTTTATGTGTATATCTCATACTAAACTGTTTCAGAAATTAAAACTAAATATGAGATAAAACAAATGCACCCTGAATAAACACAAAATACAGTTTTTAAATGATAGTTATTTATTGAAACAAAAGTTATCCAATACCAACAGGGCCTGTGTGAAAATGTATTGCCCCCTGTAGTTACTAATTTCCCAAATCTATGAAACTGCATTCATAGTGGGGTTCAGCTGGACTAGATGCAACCAGGACTGATTACTGCAAACCTTGTTCAATCAAATCAACACTTAAATAGAACTTTTTCAACAGCATGAATTTGATTAATAGGTCTATCCCAGTAACACACTACGCCAAAATTGAAAGAAATTCCTGAAATTATGAGGAAGAAGGTTATTCAAGTACATAATTCTGGGAAGGGTTACAAAGCTATTTTAAAGGCTGTGGCACTCCAAAGGACCACATTGAAAGTCATTATCTCCAAATGGAAAAACTCACAGTAGAGAACCTTCCCAGAAGTGGCAGACCTTCCAAAATTCATCCAAGAGCACAGAAACTACTCATCCAGCAAGTCAAAAAAGAGCCGGAGACACCATCAAAGGACCTACAGGCCTCTCTTGCATCAATTAAGGTCACTGTTCATGACTCTATGATCAGAAAAACACTGGGCAAAAATGGCCTCCATGGAAGAGTGGCAAGGCAAAAACCACTGCTAACCCAGAAGGCTCGCCTGAATTTTGCTAAAACACACTCCTCAAATCTTTTTTTGGAAAATGTTCTGTGCATTGATGAGTTGAACTTGGAACTATTTCGAAGACAGGGTGTCACGTAATTGAGGCGAAGACAGATGCAAGTGCAGATAATAAATTTTTTATAAAGACTAAAGCAAAACCCAAAAAGACACTATGACCTTGTGGCAAAACACTAAGGCAAAGGATACACATAATCCAAAGATCTAAACACAGCAACAAAGACAACAGCAAAGTAAGACAAACATAAGACAAGGAGTGCAGTGCAAGCTGTAACTATATATACACACACACACGTGTTCGTTAACAGGAATGTGATTCAGGTGCAGGTGGTCATGTGACAGTGATGCAGCGGTGCAGTGACTGCTGGGAACTGAAGTCCAGTCTATATATATATATATCTATATATATATCTATATATATATATATATATATATATATATATATATATATATATATATATATATATATATATATATATATATATAGATAGATATATAGATATATAGATAGATATATAGATATATAGATAGATAGATAGTTAGTAGGGGAAATAAGTATTGAACGCACCAACATTTTTTTCAGTAAATATATTTCCAATGAGGCTATTCACATGAAATTTTCACCAGACTTTGGTATTAACTCAAGAAATCCACACATATAAAGAAATCCAAACATTAAAGTCCATAAATGAAGTTATGTGTAATAAGGGGAATGACACAGGGAAAAATGTATTGAACACACTAACAGAAATTTATTTAATACTTAGTAGAGAAGCCTTTGTTTGTAATAACAGCTTCAAGATGCTTCCTGTATGAACAAATTAATCGGCCACAGTATTCAGGTGTGATTTTGGCCATTCTTCTAAACATATTGTCTTTAAATCTTGTTCAATTGGATTCAATTGACTGGGCCATTATAACGCCTTGATTTTTTTTTCTCTGACACCAATTGAGAGTTTCCTTTGCTGTATGCTTTGGATCGTTGTCCTGCTGGAAGGTTCACCCACGTCTCATCTTCATCATCCTGGTGGATGGCAGCAGATTCTTCTTAAGAATTTTCCGGTAAAGGGCTCCATTCATCGTTCTTCAATTATATGAAGTCTGACAGTACCATGCAATTAAAAACTGTCCTACACCATGATGCTTCCAGCTCCAAACTTCACTGTTGGTATAGTGTTTTTAGGGTGATATGCAGTGCCATTTCTTCTCCAAACTTTTGCTCTTGTCTGACCAGACTACACTCTCCCAGTATTTCATAGGCTTTCCAAATGAATTGTAGCAAACTTTAAACGAGCTTCCACATGCCTTTTCTTTAGTAATGGAGTCTTGCTAGATGAGCGTACATAGAGGCTATGGCGGTGGAGTGCATTGCCTATTGTTTTCTCTGTGACAATGGTACCTGCTGCCTCCAAGTGTTTCTGGAGCTCTTTCCGAGTGGTCCTTGGCTCTTGGGCTACTCTTCCGACTATTCTTCTGACTCCCTGATCAGAAATCTTGCGACGAGCTTCTGTGCGTGGCCAGTTGATGATGGAGTGATGTTGCTTACACTTGAGGATAATGGCCCCAATGGTGAATTCATATGACAACAATATTTTTGAAGTGTATTCCCATTGATATTTCACACTTTTTACTACACCTGGGTGACTAGGAACAGGAAATTGTTCAACCATGACTTCCTGTTTCACTGGGGTATAAATATGAGGTAACACATAGGCCAAATTCCCTTTGTCATTCATAATAATGGGTAAGACTAAGGAATGTAGCTGTGATGTGTGGCAAAAGGTTGTTCAGCTTCACAAAATGGGAAGTGGCTATAACAAAATAGCATAAGCATTGAAAATGCCCATTTCCACCATCAGGGCAATAATTAAGAAGTTCCAGTCAACTGGAGGTGTTAAGATAAGATACAACTTTATTGATCCCACACTGAGGAAATTCCCTCGTTACAGCAGCTCAATTACACAAAAAACAGATAAGAAGGAATACACATTAAATAGGAATAGAATAAATGCATAATATATATATATATATATATATATATATATATATATATATATATATATATATATATATATATATATATATATATATATATACACATACACACACGCATATATATATATATATATATATATATATATATATATATATATATATATATATATATATATATATATATATATATATATATATATATTAGAGATGCACCGATGTATCGGCCGATAGTTTAAAAAGATCTGATGATCAGGGTCGATTATATCCTGTCAATAAAAAGAGGGCGGGAAAACACATAGATTTTGTGCTATGTGTGAAGGTGATGTCTCTTGTGTGGAATGATGATAAAACTGCAGTTCTAAGCTCTGTATGCTCTGCTCTGCTAAAATTTTACACTGGAAGTGAGCAGCAGTGAAGCGGAAGTTTCGGCATCGAGTCAAATGTTTTATTTTTTTTGCCATTTATATTATATATTACCAGTTTGGTGGTCAATGATGAAGTAGAAATTCTTTTGTTTGTAGTGAGAGAATGTGAGCCTGTCATGATTTCCCGTCATCCTAAGCGCTGGAGAATGCAGCGCTTTCCGAAGAGCAGGTACGCACTTTCGGGTTTCACTGACACTGACTTTGTTTAGTTCTGACACATGTGTTTTGTGATTTCTGACCTGTCTCTGCCCCTGTATTGTCATTGGTTGTTTCCCATATGTGTTATTAGTCTCAGCTGTTTTGTTTCATCCTTGATTATGTTTCTCATTTAAACTCCTTGTGTCTCTTTGTACTTTGCGAAGTATTGCATGAGTTTTCAGTATACCAAGCGTTTGTTCCTCGTTTCATGTGTTATAGTTTTGATCTTGTTCCAGTAACACAGGTTTCTAAAAAAAATCTTTGTTAAAAATGAAGTGAGCAACAAATATTGGCACCCTTGTGTGTATGTGTGTGCATACACACAAGGGTGCCAATATTTGTGGCACACTTCATTTATAACAAAGATTTTTTAAATAAACCTGTGTTTTGTTTGCAATTGTTTGATATCCATGAGAGCATGAAATCAAGGCCAAATCAAATTTTTGTGAATTTGAATTTGTGAATCAAAAGGTTAACGATAAAGACATTTTTTCACAGCCTTTTTCCTCATATATATATATATATATATATATATATATATATATATATATATATATATATATATATATATATATATATATATATATTGTGGTGACAGGCCGGCGGCCGGCGAACAGGAAACAAAGATCGCTCCTCCCGCGACTGCTGCAGTGGTGCTGAAGAGACAACGCCGCTTCAGCGCCACCAGTGTTTTCGACGGCCAGAGAGCGCTTGGCGGCTGTGCGGGGCCGCCGACACACCCACGGCTCGTGAATGGTGCACCGCGCGGAGAGAATTCCACCATCCAGCGGACGATGGGAGAATATAAATGGGCGATATTCCACTCAGAAGTCGGGAGATGGATTTACGATAATGTGCGCAAGTATCTGGCATGTGTTAGGCGATATTTTGCGACACGTGCATGTCTGCTAATCGCTGTGTGTTTTTCTGGTTTTCAAACGAATCCGACGCGAGTGAAGGCTCCGCCCCCTGGCTGTAACCGAAGACGGCTGAGACCCTCACCGCCCAATCGCACTTCAACACACACACACACACGCGCGCGCGCGCGCACCCGCACTCCCCTCACCGTCCGTCTTAAATAAAGATCCCTCCACGAACAACACTAAAACGGCCTCCTGTGTGTCTGTGCTCCGTCCACCGCGGGCTACATTCCCTACTCTCTCTGTCTCTCTCTCTCTCTATATATATATAGATCAGGTGTGCAAGATTTAAACTCGGATGTCTGTGAATTTGATAGTGGAGTGATGTGCTGGGGATTATAATCCGTGGTGGCCATGTGGGTAGGCCAAGGTGTCTTCTGGGAAGTGGAGTGCCTCACTGATTTTAACACTGACAAGACAATCAGGAAATGTAATCTAAATTCTGATCTATCGTCTTATATTCTTCTTTTGATCTCAAACCCAAATATTTTCAGTGTATATTAGTTGCATATTGAAATTTATTTATAGAAACTGATTAACACAAGCAGGTGTGCATTGCTATTAAATGTGTTTATTTATTTCAGTGTTATTTTTAAATAAATGAATGATTTAAATCCTACAGAACACACATGCTTTGTAAATTTTACTATAGAACCGGATTACTACATAATGTTAATTAAACCTTATATATTAATACTTTGATACACTATGTATGTAGTTTTCCCTAAAGGTTTATTTTATTGCAGTCTGTTGAACATTAAATCTTCCATACTACAATGCCTTTTGAAATGAAATACCCTAAACACCTCTCCCACACACCACACTCAGGGATTACTTCTCCTTTTGCTGTATTGCAACTTCAAATAAGTATATTGCAATTGACATTTGTCCACCTTTACTGTGATAAAACAACCAACAAAATTCAAGAAAAAACAAATAGAAATATTTTAGGGGAATAAAACCTTGCAATAACCTTGTAGTACAACACTCAGTCTTTTGGGGTAAGAATCTATTTACTATCTTGGTTTGGCAATTTTAATCCACTTCCTTGCAAAAATGCTCCAGAGCTATCAAATTGCAAGGGTATCCCCTGTGCACAGTATCCCCTTTTCAGTTTGATTTGTAAATCCTATTTTCAATAGGATTTAAATCTGGGCTCTGACAGGGCCAATCCAAGACACTTATCTTCTTCTGAAGCCATTACTTTGTTGACTTGAATTTGTTCTTTGGGTCATTATTATACTGGAAGATGAAATTTTCTTCATCTTCAGCTGCGTAACTATTTAAGCCCATTTCCACCACAGAGAAAAACTTATAATTGTGACTTTTATCTCAGAATTACTACTTTATATCTGCCAATTATGATTTTTTTTTCTTAGAATTGTGAGTTTAAATCTTGCAATTCTGACTTTATTTATAGCAACTGTGCATTTACATCTTACAATTACAAAACTTAATTTCTCACATATATGAGTTTTCTTTGCATGCCAAGAACAAACTTGGCCACCATTAGCCGCAGTGCTAGCATTAAATCTACAGTGAATTATAATGTGATTACTCAGCCGAATACAGTTCTTGGGTAAATATTATTTAAATATGGTAAAAGGACAATGTGTGAATCAGGTGTTACTGTTCTGTACTCCACATTTAAATGTTTGTATAAGTTTGTAGCAATGCTAACGCTACTAAAGTATATGGAAAATGACGAGTGTAAATGTCAGTCATTAAAAGCAATAGTGATCTTGTTTATTCCATTAGACACTTTGATGTAAACACCTAGCTCATTGGTATCTTTGTAATTTGTGTCAAAAAATGTATTTATAAAAAAAAAAAAAAAAAAAAAACTAGTACTGACATTATGCTAAATTAGTGCTTAGCAAACTGTGATCCTGTTACTGGTACCTATAACTAAAGACACAAAGTATAAAATACTTTATTTAGTTGTATCTAATTTATTATGGCTTATTAGTGTTAATATAGTGCCAGTGGGATTATCATAGCCAGTTCATAATAAATTCATAATAGTTAGCTTTATGCTTACACACTGTATTTAATAGTACAGAAAAGGGGTTTAATTTGAATCATATCTATAGTATTATAAGGTCATTATAAATGAGCTCATAGTGCTCATAATATGTACATGTTTGTGTGTTTTCCTCCTCACAGTGAGTTGTATGTAAATGATCAACTAGCTGTGTATCACCTGATTTCTAAGACTGGTTTTACATCCTGATTAGAAGGTGAGTGATAACTTCAGGAATCACAGCTCTTTTCAGGAACACCACTGAACTGATCTTAGTTAGGGGACAGTGACACTCACGTTTGTTTCTTGATGGACATGATGTGTCCATTAATGGATGGAGTTGAAGGGGGCAAATTGTGCAGAGCTACATATTCATAGTAGTCAGTAGTTGCATACCACATTACTGAAATATTGAGGAATTACATTTTAGTGTGTTTGCAATTGTACATGTGCATCTAACTGCATAATATCATGATAATGAAGTCTGTATAAAATCTGTGCTTCATAGTGTAGAGTCATAAACAAAAGTCTTTATGTCAAAGTAACATCACATATCTTTCTCCTCTATCAAAGATTGTCACAGAGAAGATGGACCCTTGACCCTTTGTGTTCCTTACACCACCACTAAACAAAACATTTTAACATATATTTTATCACTTTTAGTTTTTATTTATTTAAAAGTAAATAAATAGTTTAATGCAATATAAATAAAATAAATAAATAAATGGCCTGCACTTCTATAGCGTTTT